>NC_092151.1:7361585-7389085 GCF_045791955.1 Oncorhynchus clarkii lewisi | reverse complement strand
TCAGCCAGACCACTAGAAAGGTGTCCCTCTAACCTAGGACGGCCGTAACAGAGTGTAGCTACTGTCTGCTGGCTTTCTCTCATATGTTGACTGGTCAACATAATGGTTCATTGACCTCTCATTGGTTGCATCCCAAATGGCATCCTATTGGACCAGAGCTCCATGGTCCCTGGGTGAAAGTAGAGGCTGTAGGGTGCCATTTTGGGACGTACACTTGGTTTTCTCTCTCTCTCTTTCTCTTCTCTGAGGTAAGACTCATTTGTCACCTACGGGAGAATCAGAGAGATGTCAGTAATCAACAGGACATGCCTTCACATATGGAGCATTCACAGATACTGTATTACCATCGATAACATTCTATAGCCGTCTACCGTACAGTCACCTTAGGACCTTGTACAGTCACCCATAACCTGCATGAGGACCCATCATAGCTAGTCTGACACTATCTTAATAATATATATTTCAAATATACAAATAATAGTAAAAATATCTATATAATATATAATAATAATATATATTTAATATGTAATAATAATTTAAAAAATATATATATAATATATAATAATAATATATATAATAATAATTAAAAACATATATATAATATATAATAATAATATATATAAAAATAATAATAAAAATATATATATAATATTAATATATAAAAATATATATAAAATAATAATAGATATTTAATTTATAATAATAAAAAATATATATAATATTAATATATAAAAATATATATAAAATAATAATAGATATTTAATATATAGTAATAATTATAAAAAAAAATATATATAATATATAATATATACATATATAAAAATATATATACAGTGGGGCAAAGAAGTATTTAGTCAGACACCAATTTTGCAAGTTCTCCCACTTAAAAAGATGAGAGAGGCCTGTAATTTTCATCATAGGTACACTTCAACTATGACAGACAAAATGAGGAAAAAAATCCAGAAAATCACATTGTAGGATTTTTAATGAATTTATTTGCAAATTATGGTGGAAAATAAGTATTCACAGACCTGTAACTTCTTCTTTAAGAGGCTCCTCTGTCCTCCACTCGTTACCTGTATTAATGGCACCTGTTTGAACTTGTTATCAGTATAAAAGACACCTGTCCACAACCTCAAACAGTCACACTCCAAACTCCACTATGGCCAAGACCAAAGAGCTGTCAAAGGACACCAGAAAGAAAATTGTAGACATGCACCAGGCTGGGAAGACTGAATCTGCAATAGGTAAGCAGCTTGGTTTGAAGAAATCAACTGTGGGAGCAATTATTAGGAAATGGATGACATACAAGACCACTGATAATCTCCCTCGATCTGGGACTCCACGCAAGATCACACCCCGTGGGGTCAAAATTATCACAAGAACGGTGAGCAAAAATCCCAGAACCACACAGGGGGACCTAGTGAATGACCTGCAGAGAGCTGGCACCAAAATAACAAAGCCTACCATCAGTAACACACTACGCAGCCAGGGACTCAAATCCTGCAGTGCCAGACGTGTCCCCCTGCTTAAGCCAGTACATGTCCAGGACCGTCTGAAGTTTGCTAGAGAGCATTTGGATGATCCAGAAGAAGATTGGGAGAATGTCATATGGTCAGATGAAACCAAAATATAACTTTTTGGTAAAAACTCAACTCGTCGTGTTTGGAGGACAAAGAATGCTGAGTTGCATCCAAAGAACACCATACCTACTGTGAAGCATGTGGGTGGAAACATCATGCTTTGGGGCTGTTTTTCTGCAAAGGGACCAGGACGACTGATCCGTGTAAAGGAAAGAATTAATGGGGCCATGTATCGTGAGATTTTGAGTGAAAACCTCCTTCCATCAGCAAGGGCATTGAAGATGAAATGTGGCTGGGTCTTTCAGCATGACAATGACCCCAAACACACCGCCCGGGCAACGAAGGAGTGGCTTCGTAAGAAGCATTTCAAGGTCCCGGAGTGGCCTAGCTAGTCTCCAGATCTCAACCCCATAGAAAATCTTTGGAGGGAGTTGAAAGTCCGTGTTGCCCAGCAACAGCCCCAAAACATCACTGCTCTAGAGGAGATCTGCATGGAGGAATGGGCCAAAATACCAGCAACAGTGTGTGAAGACTTACAGAAAACGTTTGACCTGTGTCATTTCCAACAAAGGGTAAATAACAAAGTATTGAGATAAACTTTTGTTATTGACAAAAAACGTATTTTCCACCATAATTTGCAAATAAATTCATAAAAAATCCTACAATGTGATTTTCTGGATTTTCTTTTCTCATTTTGTCTGTCGTAGTTGAAGTGTACCAATGATGAAAATTACAGGCCTCTCTCATCTTTTTAAGTGGGAGAACTTGCACAATTGGTGGCTGACTAGATACTTTTTTGCCCCACTGTATAATATATAATAATAATATATATTTAATATATAATAATATATATATATAATAATAATAAACAATAATACTATAATACTATAATAATACTATATACATATTGGTTATGCATTACGTTACATCTTTATATCTTTACTTTATGAGAATGTTTGACCCATGATATACAGTATGTACATATCATGACTATTTAATTCCTAAGGTCTTAGAGAGAGAGAGAGAGATTAAACGTTGAGATGAAAAGCCAGAGAGAAAGCAATGATCTCAGTGGGGAGTCTGTTGTCAACCATCCTTGGGGATTAACTCTCCATTCCCAAACAGAGACTGACTAGAGACAGCCAGACTCCTCGTGCAGAGAGAGAAAGAGCTGGGTAGCGTCCTGTGTCAATATTGATGCTGCTGGGACGTTGGGGCAACCCTGGTGGTGGGAGGCCACAGAGACGAATTCTCAAGCCAAATATCTAGTGGGTGGGTGTGTGTGTGTTACCCGAGCAAACACAACAACGTTATGCCTCTAACTTCATCAAAATGAAGCCTAGTGATGGCTCTCAACTTGCTTCAGAAATAAGCGATTGGGATTTAATATCAGTGAAATCGTGTGGGTTGGTGTGTGGGCTGGTGTGTGGGTTGGGGGATGGATAAGGATCTATATCAATCCTGGACACAAACAAACACACAGACATCAGATGTACAACAAACAAGACCTATGTTGACTTGTGTGTCCTGCTCAGTACATTAGTCACCTTCATCACGGTGTGTCCTGGTCAGTACTTTAGTGACCTTCATCACGGTGTGTCCTGGTCAGTACTTTAGTGACCTTCATCACGGTGTGTCCTGGTCAGTACTTTAGTGACCTTCATCACGGTGTGTCCTGGTCAGTACTTTAGTCACCTTCATCACGGTGTGTCCTGGTCAGTACTTTAGTCACCTTCATCACGGTGTGTCCTGGTCAGTACTTTAGTGACCTTCATCACGGTGTGTCCTGGTCAGTACTTTAGTGACCTTCATCACGGTGTGTCCTGGTCAGTACTTTAGTCACCTTCATCACGGTGTGATGAAGTTTCTGTTCATTTCATTTAAGTTTCTGGTCAGTTTCTGTTCATTTGAAAGATGAGGAAGATATTTTGTCATATTGTGAGCCAGTTCCAGGGATTCAGAAGGTTGATTGTGTCCCTTTTTACTACATTTTGTTAATCGATACAGAAAGGCTGTTCAAGAAAGCAGGCTCAGTGAGTTTAGCAAGCTAACTGTCCCCAATATTCTGAAATAACTTCTGCAGAGTCATTAGACCAGCTCTGGGTTAATGTACAGTCATTAGACCAGCTCTGGGTTAATGTAGGAACCTCTGCAGAGTCATTAGACCAGCTCTGGGTTAATGTAGGAACCTCTGCAGAGTCATTAGACCAGCTCTGGGTTAATGTAGGAGCCTCTGCAGTCATTAGACCAGCTCTGGGTTAATGTAGGAACCTCTGCAGAGTCATTAGACCAGCTCTGGGTTAATGTAGGAACCTCTGCAGAGTCATTAGACCAGCTCTGGGTTAATGTAGGAACCTCCGCAGAGTCATTAGACCAGCTCTGAGTTAATGTAGGAACCTCTGCAGTCATTAGACCAGCTCTGGGTTAATGTAGGAACCTCTGCAGAGTCATTAGACCAGCTCTGAGTTAATGTAGGAACCTCTGCAGAGTCATTAGACCAGCTCTGGGTTAATGTAGGAACCTCTGCAGAGTCATTAGACCAGCTCTGGGTTAATGTAGGAACCTCTGCAGAGTCATTAGACCAGCTCTGTGTTAATGTAGGAACCTCTGCAGAGTCATTAGACCAGCTCTGAGTTAATGTAGGAACCTCTGCAGAGTCATTAGACCAGCTCTGGGTTAATGTAGGAACCTCTGCAGAGTCATTAGACCAGCTCTGGGTTAATGTAGGAACCTCTGCAGAGTCATTAGACCAGCTCTGGGTTAATGTACAGTCATTAGACCAGCTCTGGGTTAATGTAGGAACCTCTGCAGAGTCATTAGACCAGCTCTGTGTTAATGTAGGAACCTCTGCAGAGTCATTAGACCAGCTCTGTGTGAGGGAGATGCAACCAACTTCCCTTTTACGTCAAGCCCAAGCCCAAGCCCCCTCCTCGCTCATACAGACCAGGCAGGCTCACCCTCCCCCTCAAAGACGCGATTCCTTCAGAGGCCAAACTTGGAAAGGTATTAAAGTAGGATTAGCTTCCCCCACAGTGCAGTGCTTGTGTCATTCAAAGGGCTCTGTTTTGGAGAGCCGACCCTGTTTGATTGTGACTAGCAGCCGGAGTCTGAGTGAGGGGGCCATGCACAGAGAAGAGGTGGATTTAACCCCCAATCTGTACACACACACACACACACACACATCCCTTTACCCCAGTCCAGCGTTCACTGTTAATTCCCCCTTCTTCAGTTCTTCAGAGAAGGCTTTACTTCTCCTACCAGCTTCAGAGAACCTCTTTCTCCTCTCGGCCCCCTCGCTCGCTCCCCTCCTGGAGAGGGTGGGGTGGGTTGGTTGCCATAGTGGGAGCGTCACGCATTGGATATTCTGAACCGACCTCGTTGAGAATGGAGCTCAGGAGGCCCCAACGCTGGGGGAAAAGTCTGGATTAAACTCCAGGACAATGCCGGACAGAAAGATTCCTCAAGGGGCAAAATAGGAATTACAGGCCCCGTAATAATGCAAGGTGACAGAGAGAGGAAGTGGGAAAATAATGTCCTACAAGATTAGCCAGTTTGGTAAAAGGGCAAGAGAAGAAGGGAGAGAATAGAAAGCAGACTGATTCCATCCGGATGGGGAGTTGCAGCACTTCCCTAAGTTGTATGGAAGTCTCCGTTTTAACCTTTCACCTTTTAATTCCATTTGATTTGGCTGTCTGGGATTCTGATATGTCTTTGGCCTGATTGTGACAGCATGCATAGCCCCGTCCTAAATCCTTTGTCAAGGGAAAGTTTGTAAACTATGAGAATGAACTAGGGCTTGGCGGTGTTAGTGTTCAAATACTGGAGAGTTGAGACCAAATCACGGACGCTGGACAGAGTGGATTTCAGTTGTAACGAAAGACAGTTTTAATGAGTCAGGGATATCTTGTCCCGCAGTTTTACGTGCACGGACCTAGTTCACATAACTCGGCAAGGAGCCAGGTGAAAAAGAGGCCTATACAATGGTTACATACATTTTTATACATAGAATAAAGTAGGTGGAGTCTTGTCGTTTCGGTCTTCTTGACTGGTCGGAGGGTTGGAGGCGGGCCTTGCTCTAGCCAGAGCGGGCCCCATTGGTGCACAGCAAAAGTTCTTTGCTCTTGGGACCGGCCAGTTAGAGGGAGATGAGATGTGTGTTTATATAAGGAAGAGGGGGTCAGTCTTATGGCTGGGTGTATGTGTTCTTACGACGGAATGTCTTTGTTTATATGAGCTATGTGTATGAATATTTATATAACAAATCCCCCTCTTCACGTCTATTAGACGTGAAAACTATAGCAGAAAGGTGGCGGTTGCAATCGTGGGTATACATAAGGTGGTGCTCCTAACCTTGTCTGGTTTGCATGGTGGGTCTGTAGGTGTAGTGCTACGTTTGGGACGGGAGTGATTGGAGGGAGTGATATCAGGAAAGGAGTTAGGGACATGTGTAGGGGTTGGTGTATGTGATGTGGCAGG
Source organism: Oncorhynchus clarkii lewisi (assembly GCF_045791955.1). NCBI lineage: Eukaryota > Metazoa > Chordata > Actinopteri > Salmoniformes > Salmonidae > Oncorhynchus > Oncorhynchus clarkii. The sequence continues at coordinate 7,383,026 of NC_092151.1, read as the reverse complement.
GTGAAATAGTTGTTCAATTAACCATGTGAAAGTCCTAGGGTTACTCCAAATATCAGTAGGAATATCACAAATAAGGGACCAGATATCCCCAGCCTCACCCAGAGAGGGAGAAATTTCCCTCTAACTGGGCGAGGTTCCCTTCTCAGGGGAGGCGGAGTTTGATGCCGCATCACCTGAGGAAGGAGTGTCTTCATTTGGAATCGAATTTAGGCCGCTCAAATCAGCTCTGACTTCAGTCAGTGTTCCAGAAGGAATTGGGGCTGGGGTGCAATGTGTAAGGCGGTGTCAAGGTGTGCCTGATTTACCTTTGACCTGGACTGAGTGTGAAGTAACCTCCTTCACTTCGTACGGTCCAGTCCACCTGGGTTCCAGCCACTTTCTCTTGTGGACTGTAACCCTCACCCCGTCACCAACCTTTACCTTCAGTAGTGGCGTGTCCCCCGGCAGCTCCCCCTCCTGGACCTTGTGAACCTGGGTAGAGAGTGCTGCAGAGAGAACCGTCAGTTTTTTCACATAATTAGACATTACAATTTGTTGTACATCAAGGGCGGGCATATGACCTCCCTCCCTTGGTGGACCATGCATGACTCTACCAGTCATTATCCCAAAGCTATCTTAGCTTTTGGTTTGACGTTCCACCAGATTTTGGGATTGGGGCCTGTACACAGATCCAAATCTGTGGGTTATGCCAAATCTTTCTTCCACCTGTCTCAGGTGTTTGTTAAATGTGAGCCATTTGTCAAATTTGATTTGTCTTGGGATGCCATACCTGGGTATTAGTTTGGTTTGTAGCCACTTAAAAGACTGACCTAGCATCCTCCCCTTTTGTTAGTATTGCCTCTACCCATTTGGAGAACCTATCTACTATGACTAGGAGATAGAGTTTGCCTTTAGATAAATTTTCGGGGCCCATGTCGGTGTAGTCTATCCTAATATCCTGAAAACATGCATTAGGAATTACGTATGAGCCCATTGGTGTTTGATATGGTTTCTTTGGGTTGTGTCTGTCACAACCATTGCATTCGTCACAAAATAAATCATCGTCATAAAATAAGTCAGTCATATTTTTTATGTGAGGGTGCCACCAGATGTGCGAGGCCTTTTTGGAGGGTCTTTAGTTTGCCTTCGTGTGTGGGGCCATGTGTTTCTCATAAAAGTTCTGGGTCCATCAGTGTGGCCTGCTTCATGGGCATGGGCTGAGTCTGTATAGATATTCAGTCTCTCCTTTTCCTCTGATGAGGACCTGCGTCAATCCGATGATTTCAGCTAATTTGGCCGATGCTGGTTGAGGGTTGATGGCTGATTGAAGGGTGACATGTGAACCGTCTGGGAGTTGCTGTTTCCTTCTTCTGCCGTGGGTGGTTGGCATTTCTATGACCAGGGGATGGTGCTCCCAGTCATTCCCTGGAACTGCGGTTGGTTGTATGCGGGTTGCTGATGCATGGGTGTGGGTCCTGGTTGCTGATGTTCGTACTGTTGAGGTCTATTTCCACCCCTTTCCTTCCCATATGGACCTCTCGTAGAGTTCCACTGGCGTTGTTGTGGTGTGAGTGGGTATGGACACTCTCGTGAGTAGTGCCCTGGAGTTCTACAGTTGAAACAAACCCCTCTTTTTTGGATGGCCTGGTATCCATTGCGGCTGGTATGCAAATTGTGGTTGCGGGGGATACCAAGGCCCCGGGTTGGCTGGTTGAGGACCGGCCTGCTGTTGAATCATCTGGGAGATAGTCTGGGCCACTATTTGAGAGATGTCTGTTTTGGTGCCCGTCTCCTTCGTTTCTTCCGCCACCATCTGTTTCTTAGGTTTTTCTCCTTGTTGTGCTTCCTTCAATTGGAGTTTCAGGAGTTGTACCTGGAGGGACTGCACCTGGCTCTCAGCACCCCCTCTTTCCTTGTTGTGCTGGGTCACATGGTGGTGCACATGAGTGTTGAATTGGGTCAGAGGAAGTGCAAACAACCCTACCGTTCCTCTGAGTTTGGTTTTAACATCTCCGGGACACCCGTTGACCACCATTTCCTTCCACATGCTGAGTGTGGTATCAGTGTGATCGAATGGTTCTTCGTGGACCGATCTCCATGTGGTCTTAGCCCTGTCCAGGTATGCTGCAGGTTGCTCACCTGGGTTGATTGTAAAGGAGGATAAGGTGGCATGGTTTCTTTCTGTAGGGTATGCTCTCCGTAGAACTTCCCATAATCTGGTACGGAAGTGGTCTATGGGCAGTGTTGGGGCCCGCCATCCAAGGTCAGCTGCTGTCATGAGGGCCTCCATGGTTCCGTGGTCGGTGGCTCTTGCTAGAAGTGCTTTCATGTCTCCTAGGCAGAGTTGCAGGCCTGACGTAAGTGTCTGCAGTTGAAGTAGCCACGCTGAAGCTCCTCCATGTAGGCTAGGCATCTGTCCCATCAGTGTTGTTAAATCAGTCATTTTCCAGGGCTGGTACTCCACAGTGTGTGCATCACCTGGTGTCGGTCGCAGGGGGTACTGTCCTGCCATCTCCTGCTCTCGCTCTCTTCTATCAGCAATTCTGGAGGACCGACGGAGTGTTTCGGACCCCATTGATTCGGTAACTTTGGTTACTGTTCCTCTCATTATGCCTTCCACACGGTAGGCTCCCTCTCTGTTGTTATCTTGGTTAGCTATTAGCTCCCTGAGTTCCTTAGCTCGAGCTATTGATGTTTTCAGCAGCTCCTGCATCTTAGTCACGTTTGGAGCTCCCATCGGAGCTGGGGTGAGCACCATGTCAATTTCTTCTTCGTTTTCGATGTCCATGTTCTGATGACAGTCCTCCCTATCCGTCTGATAGAAGTGGTTTGAATCTAATCTTGTTTGTAGGTGTCCTCTGGTTTCAGAGGTGAGAGAGTTCACAGAGGAGCATTGCGGCCTCCGTTCCTGGGGGAGGTCTCCTGCTCCTGGAATCCCAGTTTCGAACTGTTCACATACCATATGGCCAGCCGTTATCCCCAGGGTAATTTCCCCTTTTAACTCCCCTTGGTCTATTCTCAGAACTGGAGCCTGTATTGTGGGAGGTGCCCTGGGCAGGAATGGGTTGTGTGACGGGCTCCGGTGATTTTGTCCCTTTGAGTATGGCGGGGGCTGAACTGCCTCCATTGTCAATTGTGGATATAGTGAGGGAGAAACGGCCACAGGGGGAGCCGTGGGCAAGTTCTCAGGCGGAGCTTTAACATCCCCCGACGCCACAATAGCCACGCCCATCATGTCTGGTGTGTTTTTGGGCAGCACCCTCCTACTCTCCTGTATGGCCCATGTACCTATCTTGAGCTCCCCCTCTGCTCTCTCTCTCTCTCTTGTACCTACTTTTTTGAACCTGTGTATGTTGTTTCTCTCCGCCTCACTCGCTTTTGCATGCTCTACTGCGTCCTCTAATTCTGTCTGCATATCTTGGAGTTTCCCCCCTGTAGGTGGTCCTCCGCTAAAATAACCTGCTTGTGTCCATCTTATCCGTAATCCTTTCCACACTTTCTCCACTTTCCCATACTGTTTTTTACCTCCCGCTCTATCAATCATACTCTGATCTAAATATTCATTGAATTTTAGTTTGGGCGTGGTAGCTGCAGACATTTTATCTAGTTCGTCTGATAATGTGTATACTGCGTTATTTAGGTATATTCAATCCTTACTATGTGGTGTTTATTTCTATCGTTGTATGCGTAGCCTGTCCCTGGTCGAGACAAAGGGGGTTATCAGTATGTGACGCCCGCCACGTGTGTATTTCACCGGTATTTTATTTGAATTTGTTCAGCGATTCGTTTAGGTATTTTCTATAAATGATTATGCGATTTCCTTTTGGAACAATATATCAGTGAATATATGCGGTTCTATAACAATTTTCAGAGTAATTCTAGCTCTTTAGGAAATATAGATAGAATGTCTAGACAACCAAGAGTTGTTCAGTGAATTATTTAAATACTTTCTGTAAACAATTCAGTAAATTCCTTTATGAACTTATATCAGTAAATTCGAGCGATTCTATAGCAATTGTCAGAATAATTACATATCTTTAGGAAATATGGATAGAATAGAAAAACCCAAAAATCAGTGTGTAGCTTTTAGCGTCTGTCAAACAAAGTCTGTACTAAGCTCGGCGGCTTATTTAAATACTTTCTAGAAACAATTCAGTAAGTTCCTTTATGAACTTATATCAGTAAATTCCAGCGATTCTATAGCAATTGTCAGAATAATTTTAAACTTTAGGCAATATCAACAGGAATGAAAAAAACGAAAATCAGTATTCCATTCGATACTAAGGTGGCTTTGTCTACCAGCACGTGTGCATAATAGCCCAGTTACGTATCCCAACCTACTCCGCGACAAACGTTTCTTTCAATTTAATTTCCCCCATCTCCAAATCATGGAATGTCAACTCTGGTTCATCTTATGTTTATTGTTTGATGTGCAATAGCCACATCATTCCCGATCTCTGTCTAGTGGAAGGCCAAACTTACATATCCTATATCTATTCGACTACACCTCTAACATAACCAATTAAACAGTTTACAACTCATTCAATAGGATCTTTTACATGCAGATTCAGTCGATCTATTAATTAACTAAATCTCTAAACACAACCAATTAAACAGTTTAGAACTTATTCAATAGGAACTTTTACGTGCATACTACACTTCTACACAAAACCAATTAAACAGTAAGCACTTATTTAATAGGAACTTTTACATGCAGATTCAGTCGATCTATTAATTAACTAAATCTCTAAACACAACCAATTAAACAGTTTAGAACTTATTCAATAGGAACTTTTACGTGCATACTACACTTCTAATAATAGGCCAATTGATAAAAAATAAAAATACAAATAAAAAATAAAAACGAGCAAAACAAGATCTCCCCGATCAATGTCTTAGGTTCTTATGTAAAAAATTTGGGCACCGATTCATACTCACGCCCAGTACTTTCTGATCAAAATTTGGTTTAGGCTATAATACAATATGCAGATTTCGATATAACGGGCTCTGCTCACCTTTATATAGAGCGCTCCGATCAGATTTCCTGAGGCAAGATGAATGGCTGGGGAAGTCACTCTTCCGTCTGATTTTTTAGCCGTGATCAGTCTCGTCCTCTCACACTAACTTATAATAGATCGAATTCGAGAACAACCATCCTCTGCTACCAATTCTGTTAGTGTTCAAATACTGGAGAGTTGAGACCAAATCACGGACGCTGGACAGAGTGGATTTCAGTTGTAACGAAAGACAGTTTTAATGAGTCAGGGATATCTTGTCCCGCAGTTTTACGTGCACGGACCTAGTTCACATAACTCGGCAAGGAGCCAGGTGAAAAAGAGGCCTATACAATGGTTACATACATTTTTATACATAGAATAAAGTAGGTGGAGTCTTGTCGTTTCGGTCTTCTTGACTGGTCGGAGGGTTGGAGGCGGGCCTTGCTCTAGCCAGAGCGGGCCCCATTGGTGCACAGCAAAAGTTCTTTGCTCTTGGGACCGGCCAGTTAGAGGGAGATGAGATGTGTGTTTATATAAGGAAGAGGGGGTCAGTCTTATGGCTGGGTGTATGTGTTCTTACGACGGAATGTCTTTGTTTATATGAGCTATGTGTATGAATATTTATATAACAGCGGTGTACTGTATTTAACAATATACCAGTATTGATGCACAGACCGGTTTGGGTTTTTACTTCACCCTTTAATGCTATTTGAATGTTTTGGTTGATTAAATGTGATACGCCGTGTGTAACGACCATTTTTATAGTTTACTTCCCTACGTGAGTCATCTCTATCAGCTCTCTCTCCATGCTGCTTTCAACACAGAACTAGCCACGCCCCCTGACACTCAAGGAGCGCATTTGTTGTTCCTCGACTACGAGACACTTGCGTTCAGTCTGCATGGTCAATGCAGGACATGGAACAATGTTGATAACGACGCAGTTTTCACTTTTCTTCTTAATATAAATCAACTGCCGTTCTATAATTACACTATTCGTTTGTGTTTCTTACATCAGCAAACAGCTAGCTTGTCTTTTCTTAGCAAGTAGGGTCTAAATCTTGTTAGCTGCTAATTGTTAGCAACTAATGCTAATCGCTAGCTAGTTAATAAATGTACTGAGTCAGAACAAACGTAATTAACTATACAGCCTGATAATACCAGTGATGGTGTAGACCTAAATCAGCATGTTGTTTGTGCTACAGTATCTTCTAAATCAAAGAGGAAGACATGAAGCAGGAATATATTAGCTATGAAGTAACTAACGGAAAACATTCAATGTAGCCAAAAAATATAGTGTCCCCTAGGAAACACTTGTCAACACTTTGGTTCCTACCCTGTCACAATAACTCCCCCTTGGCATTTTTATTCGTTGTCATGTCAAACAACACTGTATTCAATGTCCCCACTAATATATTCTAACTTTTGAATTAGAATAATTATTTTATTTCCATGATTCCAACAGTTCACCCAAGTTTTTGCTCTAAAACACAATTGCAACATTTGGTTAAAAATACAAAAATTAGGCCTGGATTGTTTGCCCATATTGTGCAGCCCTACATGGCAGTGTGGAAATTCTCTCCATTGAGTGCAAGAAATGCAGAAATATTGAATTGAATGGTATAAACCAATCAGAATGGAGAAAGACCCATTTGACATCAGTTATAATGTATGTGTTGCCAACCTTAGGGGTCACGCATAACTCATAAAGCAAATGTATAACTTTTAAAAACATCAAACACTGTCCAATTTGTTTTAAATAGTGTGATATTTTGGCCGTATCGCCAAGCCCTAGTATGAACTGTGGAAGAAAGCATTTTAATAATGTTCTCTAGCTCTCTTTATTACACTCTATTTTATTTCTCTCTCACAGCCCTTCTTTCCAACCTCCCCGCACTCTCTCTCTCTCAAACCCTTAGTGTACTCATCAGCCCTGAGGTGCTGTGATATTACAGATGCTGATCACGTTATTAAACAAAGTCTCTGCGGGTCATTATCATACGAAGGAGTCGCCATGAGGCAGACGTCAGAGCCGGTTGTAATCCACACACACCATGGGGCATCCACCCTCAGCTCTGCCCCACCCCGTCCTCGCTGGGGCACCTGCCTGTAATATTCATGAAGCAGGATAATTGGTTTGGGACTCGGGACAGCATGGAACAGCAGCTGCCTGTGGGAGAGGTGGCTGGTATCAGCAGCTGCCTGTGGGAGAGGTGGCTGGTAACAGAATGTTCTGTAGATGTATGGACTCTGGCAATTGTTACTAAGTGGACTATCCTAGCTAAATTAATCAAATGTAATTACATTAAATGTAGATTTAGTAGTATCAGACATGCTATCGGGTGGTGCTATCGGATTGACTATGGGAAACAAGAGGACCATTTACCCTTATATTGTATTTGTCAAATTGGTGTCAGAAGTGGGATCCAATGTGCCACATTTCAGGCTATATTTATAACGGTCTGATCAAATGTTTTGCACATGGGAACATTTTATCCCTGTTTAACTTTTTTTGTTGGATGGATGAAAAGTCATGCTGCTGCTGCTGCTGCTGCCTACCCATCAGGCCTTGTTGCGATGCAAATGTATCATCTCAAAACATTTAAAACGGCTTCCTCCTAGACAGCCCCCCCCCCCCCCCCCCGTGAAGGCCCTCATCCTTTCCCAACCGCTAATGCCCATGGTCGGGCTCAAGCGGAGCATCGTGGGGGGGGGCGGGTCGGCTGTGCTTTTACAGTTGAGCGGGTGTCAATAGGCTAAGGGGTCGCAGTGGGTAGCCAAGCATAGCCCAGTCCTACTCTGTCACATATAGCAAACAGAATGTGACACAGGGAATTAACAAAACAAGCCTACGGGAGTATAAAATCTAACATTTATGATTGACATTATACTACATGCAGTAAATAGTAGTAATAACTGTACTGCTAAGAACAATATATCTGCAGTTGTTACAACCATTGGTCGTCACAAATAATTCAAGACTACTCCAACAATCTGTTCCAACTCTGGTCTCATCACCTATGCTTTCCCCTACTCTTGTCTCCTCAGGCTGTTTGCCACCAAGTGCAGTGGTTGCCTGGAGAATATAGCTCCTACTGAGTTTGTGATGCGTGCCCTGGAGTGTGTGTACCACCTGGGCTGTTTCTGCTGCTGCGTGTGCGACAGGCAGCTGTGCAAAGGAGACGAGTTTGTCCTCAAGGAGGGCCAGCTGCTCTGCAAGAGCGACTACGAGAGGGAGAAGGAACTGCTCAGCTCCATGAGCCCTGATGCCTCAGATTCAGGTAAAAAGTACAACTCTCCTTAAGTTTCCTCAGTGGCGCTGTGCCCTGTTCCACAGATGTGCGGGCTTCTCCTATCTGTTCCTCTGGTTCTTCCTTTTCCTTATAATGATGCAGCTTGCCAAACCAATATGGTTCGTAGCACCATATTCTTTAGATACCACCACACATTTTCTGCACAGTATCATTACAAACTATCTTTTCTGATTTTAATACAGTGATGATTATATAAATCCCAGGACTTCAACTACTGTATGGAACTGTTGAAGAGATGGGCACCAGGCCAATAGTAGTGCACTATATAGGAAATTAGGAGCCTTTTGGGACAAAGACAGGGGTCATTCAAACCAGACAGGGGTCATTCAAACCAGACAGGGGTCATTCAAACCAGACAGGGGTTATTAAACCAGACAGGGGTCATTCAAACCAGACAGGGGTTATTAAACCAGACAGGGGTCATTCAAACCAGACAGGGGTCATTCAAACCAGACAGGGGTTATTAAACCAGATAGGGGTTATTAAACCAGACAGGGGTTATTAAACCAGACAGGGGTTATTAAACCAGACAGGGGTCATTCAAACCAGACAGGGGTCATTCAAACCAGACAGGGGTCATTCAAACCAGACAGGGGTTATTAAACCAGACAGGGGTTATTAAACCAGACAGGGGTCATTCAAACCAGACAGGGGTTATTAAACCAGACAGGGGTTATTAAACCAGACAGGGGTTATTAAACCAGACAGGGGTCATTCAAACAAGACAGGGGTCATTCAAACCAGACAGGGGTTATTAAACCAGACAGGGGTTATTAAACCAGACAGGGGTTATTAAACCAGACAGGGGTCATTCAAACCAGACAGGGGTTATTAAACCAGACAGGGGTTATTAAACCAGACAGGGGTTATTAAACCAGACAGGGGTCATTCAAACCAGACAGGGGTTATTAAACCAGACAGGGGTTATTAAACCAGACAGGGGTTATTAAACCAGACAGGGGTCATTCAAACCAGACAGGGGTCATTCAAACCAGACAGGGGTCATTCAAAACAGACAGGGGTTATTAAACCAGACAGGGGTTATTAAACCAGACAGGGGTCATTCAAACAAGACAGGGGTCATTCAAACCAGACAGGGGTTATTAAAACAGACAGGGGTTATTAAACCAGACAGGGGTTATTAAACCAGACAGGGTTCATTCAAACCAGACAGGGGTCATTCAAACCAGACAGGGGTTATTAAACCAGACAGGGGTTATTAAACCAGACAGGGGTTATTAAACCCCGGGGAGCTTAATTTAACGTATTATGAATGTGTGTTTAATCAACAATTTTTTAAAGATCATTGATATTAAATACATGATCGGAGTCAAACATTTGGCTAAATGGAAGAAGTTGAAAGATAACAGTAAGAAAGTCCTGGAAATAATGAAGGCGGGTTCAATTGAATAGATGTAACAATGATATTCCATTATGTACTCTAGTGTGGATACAGGTCATTTGAAACAGTGGAGAAAGGTCAAAGAAACAGCGACGCTGTTTCAGTTCTGTCAACGACACATTGGTGCGGCTGGCTTCCGGGGTTGGACGCGCGCTGTGTTAAGAAGCAGTGCGGCTTGGTCGGGTTGTGTATCGGAGGACGCATGACTTTCAACCTTCGTCTCTCCCGAGCCCGATGAGACAAGATAGTAGCTACTAAAAACAATTGGATACCACGAAATTGGGGAGAAAAAGGGGTAAAAAGAAAAAAAAAGAAGGCAAGACTTAAAACCTCTTAAAGGATCCGCCCCTTCCCCCTATTTGAAATGAATGTAGTAGAGAATGAATGTAGGAGAATTTAACACATTAGATCTGGTAAAAGATAATACAAAGAAGAAACCATGCGTTGTTTTTTTGTATCATCATCTTTGAATTGCAAGAGAAAGGCCATATTCCAACACAGGCGCAATTTAGATTTTGGCCACTAGATGTCAGCAGTGTATGTGCAAAGTGTTAGACTGATCCAACGAACCATTGCATTTCTGTTCAAAATGTTGTATCAAGACTGCCCAAAGGTGCCTAATTGGTTTATTAATAACTTTTCAAGTTCATAACTGTGCACCCTCCTCAACCAATAGCATGGTATTATTTCACTGCAATAGCTACTGTAAATTGGACAGTGCAGTTAGATTAACAAGAATTTAAGCTTTCGGCCAATATCAGATATGTCTATGTACTGGGAAATGTTCTAGTTACTTACAACCTCTTGCTAATCGCATTAGCCTACGTTAGCTCAACCGTCCCGCGGGGGACCCACCGGGACCCACCGATGCTGTTAAAAATCACCAAAGATCTGCAGACAAGCTCTCCCATGCCTATCAATGCAGTGTATATATCGATATTGATTGTTTCCCTTTATGGTTATATAACAGTATCCTCTGCACATTTATTGTAAATAAAAATCCTGCTGCTGGATGTAGTCGTCAAGGGTTAGTCGTCATTTGTGTTACGTTTAGAAAACCTGTTCAATAATGTTTCAATGACACAATGCTTTTTGGGTTGTAATTTCCTTTTGCAGAAAAGAGTGAAGCTGAGGAGCTGGACGGGAAGCCTGAGAAGGGCTCTGGGGGTCAGGGGAAGGGCAGTGACGACGGGAAAGACCCTCGCCGTCCCAAACGGCCACGCACCATCCTGACCACACAGCAGAGGAGAGCCTTCAAGGCGTCCTTCGAGGTGTCCTCCAAACCCTGCCGGAAGGTAACCAACCACCTTACAGTCTGACAAAACAGATACAGATCCTATCACTCACAAGAGGAGATGATGTCATAGACCTGCGTAGCTCTAGTATGTTCCAATAATGGCAACCATCTTGGTCAGGAATAGATTAAATTGGACTGAATTTAATACTGTGTCTTAAACAGCCATGAACTTTAGAGCCCATCCGAATTTAGGCCGTTCCTACTACTATTGTTGTGTCTTACCAAATAACAATGTGTCTACCACTTCTAGAAGATACTACTAAGATATTACTACTCGTGTATTAAATATTCAATAAAATGTCATTAAGAATTTAAACAACTATATTCAGACACTTATCATACAACCCCCTTTTATCGACTTTATCAAAAGTATAATGTATTTTAAATACTTTCGACCACCTCTTACTCCCTCAGCTGCTCGGCCGGCGCCTAGCAGCTGATTAAACTTGTCCATTTTGACTTCTCCCCCCAGGTTAGAGAGACGCTGGCGGCAGAGACAGGCCTTAGTGTCCGTGTCGTCCAAGTGTGGTTCCAGAACCAAAGAGCCAAGGTGAGATCTACCTGAACGATGTCTAAAAAGCTGCTCCCCAAATGAAACAGGATGGAAAATACAATCACTTTTAATAAACATTTCAACAGTCAACTTGCAATGATCAGGGTTTTAGGGCACCTTAATGCTACTCTATTCACAGTCCCATGTGGCATTAGCTATTCTCTATACGTTGCACTATATGGCCCAAAGGGCTTTGGTCAAAAGTAGTGCTCTATATAGGGAATAAGGATGCTATTTGGGATGTAGCCTAAGATTCACTGAAGTATGAACCATATTGTCTATACATGTTGGTCAAGCTTTTGCGTCTGCTATTAACCAGCATTGTGTTTTATTTGTAGATGAAGAAGCTAGCCCGGAGACAGCAACAACAGCACGAGCAGCAGAACTCCCAAAGGCTAGGCCAAGGTAGGTTTCTCTAGTTGTGAGTGTTGTGTGTCTGTATGTCTGTGTGTTTAGTGTGTGTGCACGTGTGCACGTGAACGTGTGGTTGCATATGTGTGTGTGCCCAAGAGGTGAACTGGCTGAGAGTGTGGTTTGGAAAGGAGATGGAATAACTGGGCAGGTCTTCTGCATTATGATGAGGCTTCACTGGTTCTAGAATACTTCTAGAATACCTTATGATGAGGCTTCACTGGTTCTAGAATACTCCTAGAATACCTTATGATGAGACTTCACTGGTTCTAGAATACTCCTAGAATACCTTATGATGAGGCTTCACTGGTTCTAGAATACTCCTAGAATACCTTATGATGAGGCTTCACTGGTTCTAGAATACTCCTAGAATACCTTATGATGAGACTTCACTGGTTCTAGAATACTCCTAGAATACCTTATGATGAGACTTCACTGGTTCTAGAATACTCCTAGAATACCTTATGATGAGGCTTCACTGGTTCTAGAATACTCCTAGAATACCTTATGATGAGACTTCACTGGTTCTAGAATACTCCTAGAATACCTTATGATGAGACTTCACTGGTTCTAGAATACTCCTAGAATACCTTATGATGAGGCTTCACTGGTTCTAGAATACTCCTAGAATACCTTATGATGAGGCTTCACTGGTTCTAGAATACTCCTAGAATACCTTATGATGAGGCTTCACTGGTTCTAGAATACTCCTAGAATACCTTATGATGAGACTTCACTGGTTCTAGAATACTCCTAGAATACCTTATGATGAGACTTCACTGGTTCTAGAATATCCACATTGTAGTAGAACTCTCACACAAGTCAAGGCCAGAGAGATTCCTTATCAAGACCGTTTCAAGCGTCTCAGTTGGAGTGCTGATCTAGGATCAGGTCCCCCTTGTCCATATAATATGATCTTAAAACTGATCCTAGATCAGCACTCCTACTCTGAGACGCTTGACAGTGGTGAATGGTCCTGGCCAGGGTGGGACAGGACAGGGGTCATTCCAGTGGTGAATGGTCCTGACCAGGGTGAGACAGGACAGTGGTGAATGGTCCTGACCAGGGTGAGACAGGACAGGGGTCATTCCAGTGGTGAATAGTCCTGACCAGGGTGAGACAGGACAGGGGTCAAAGCCAGGCCTCAGTCCAATGATGTGTTATTATTACCAGACCCTGACCAGGGTGGGACAGGACAGGGGTCATTCCAGTGGTGAATGGTCCTGGCCAGGGTGGGACAGGACAGGGGTCATTCCAGTGGTGAATGGTCCTGACCAGGGTGGGACAGGACAGGGGTCATTCCAGTGGTGAATGGTCCTGACCAGGGTGAGACAGGACAGGGGTCATTCCAGTGGTGAATGGTCCTGACCAGGGTGAGACAGGACAGGGGTCATTCCAGTGGTGAATAGTCCTGACCAGGGTGAGACAGGACAGGGGTCATTCCAGTGGTGAATAGTCCTGGCCAGGGTGGGACAGGACAGGGGTCATTCCAGTGGTGAATGGTCCTGACCAGGGTGAGACAGGACAGGGGTCATTCCAGTTGTGAATGGTCCTGACCAGGGTGAGACAGGACAGTGGTGAATGGTCCTGACCAGGGTGAGACAGGACAGGGGTCATTCCAGTGGTGAATGGTCCTGACCAGGGTGGGACAGGACAGGGGTCATTCCAGTGGTGAATGGTCCTGACCAGGGTGAGACAGGACAGGGGTCATTCCAGTGGTGAATGGTCCTGACCAGGGTGAGACAGGAGAGTGGTGAATGGTCCTGACCAGGGTGAGACAGGACAGGGGTCACTCCAGTGGTGAATGGTCCTGACCAGGGTGAGACAGGACAGGGGTCATTCCAGTGGTGAATGGTCCTGACCAGGGTGAGACAGGACAGGGGTCATTCCAGTGGTGAATGGTCCTGACCAGGGTGAGACAGGACAGGGGTCATTCCAGTGGTGAATGGTCCTGACCAGGGTGAGACAGGACAGGGGTCATTCCAGTGGTGAATGGTCCTGACCAGGGTGAGACAGGACAGTGGTGAATGGTCCTGACCAGGGTGAGACAGGACAGGGGTCATTCCAGTGGTGAATGGTCCTGACCAGGGTGGGACAGGACAGGGGTCATTCCAGTGGTGAATGGTCCTGACCAGGATGAGACAGGACAGTGGTGAATGGTCCTGACCAGGGTGAGACAGGACAGGGGTCATTCCAGTGGTGAATGGTCCTGACCAGGGTGAGACAGGAGAGTGGTGAATGGTCCTGACCAGGGTGAGACAGGACAGGGGTCACTCCAGTGGTGAATGGTCCTGACCAGGGTGAGACAGGACAGGGGTCATTCCAGTGGTGAATGGTCCTGACCAGGGTGAGACAGGAGAGTGGTGAATGGTCCTGACCAGGGTGAGACAGGACAGGGGTCATTCCAGTGGTGAATGGTCCTGACCAGGGTGAGACAGGACAGTGGTGAATGGTCCTGACCAGGGTGAGACAGGACAGGGGTCATTCCAGTGGTGAATGGTCCTGACCAGGGTGAGACAGGACAGGGGTCATTCCAGTGGTGAATGGTCCTGACCAGGGTGAGACAGGACAGTGGTGAATGGTCCTGACCAGGGTGAGACAGGACAGGGGTCATTCCAGTGGTGAATGGTCCTGACCAGGGTGGGACAGGACAGGGGTCATTCCAGTGGTGAATGGTCCTGACCAGGATGAGACAGGACAGTGGTGAATGGTCCTGACCAGGGTGAGACAGGACAGGGGTCATTCCAGTGGTGAATGGTCCTGACCAGGGTGAGACAGGAGAGTGGTGAATGGTCCTGACCAGGGTGAGACAGGACAGGGGTCACTCCAGTGGTGAATGGTCCTGACCAGGGTGAGACAGGACAGGGGTCATTCCAGTGGTGAATGGTCCTGACCAGGGTGAGACAGGACAGTGGTGAATGGTCCTGACCAGGGTGAGACAGGACAGGGGTCATTCCAGTGGTGAATGGTCCTGACCAGGGTGGGACAGGACAGGGGTCATTCCAGTGGTGAATGGTCCTGACCAGGGTGAGACAGGACAGTGGTGAATGGTCCTGACCAGGGTGAGACAGGACAGGGGTCATTCCAGTGGTGAATAGTCCTGACCAGGGTGAGACAGGACAGGGGTCAAAGCCAGGCCTCAGTCCAATGATGTGTTATTATTACCCACTATCCGATATCCCCCCAGAGTCCTGACCAGGGTGAGACAGGACAGGGGTCAAAGCCAGGCCTCAGTCCAATTATGTGTTATTATTACCCACTATCCGATATCCCCCCAGAGTCCTGACCAGGGTGAGACAGGACAGGGGTCAAAGCCAGGCCTCAGTCCAATGATGTGTTATTATTACCCACTATCCGATATCCCCCCAGAGTCCTGACCAGGGTGAGACAGGACAGGGGTCAAAGCCAGGCCTCAGTCCAATGATGTGTTATTATTACCCACTATCCGATATCCTCCCAGAGTCCTGACTAGGGTGAGACAGGACAGGGGTCAAAGCCAGGCCTCAGTCCAATGATGTGTTATTATTACCCACTATCCGATATCCCCCCAGAGTCCTGACCAGGGTGAGACAGGACAGGGGTCAAAGCCAGGCCTCAGTCCAATGATGTGTTATTATTACCCACTATCCGATATCCCCCCAGAGTCCTGACCAGGGTGAGACAGGACAGGGGTCAAAGCCAGGCCTCAGTCCAATGATGTGTTATTATTACCCACAATCCGATATCCCCCCAGAGTCCTGACCAGGGTGAGACAGGACAGGGGTCAAAGCCAGGCCTCAGTCCAATGATGTGTTATTATTACCCACTATCCGATATCCCCCCAGAGTCCTGACCAGGGTGAGACAGGACAGGGGTCAAAGCCAGGCCTCAGTCCAATGATGTGTTATTATTACCCACTATCCGATATCCCCCCAGAGTCCTGACCAGGGTGAGACAGGACAGGGGTCAAAGCCAGGCCTCAGTCCAATGATGTGTTATTATTACCCACTATCCGATATCCCCCCAGAGTCCTGACCAGGGTGAGACAGGACAAGGGTCAAAGCCAGGCCTCAGTCCAATGATGTGTTATTATTACCCACTATCCGATATCCCCCCAGAGTCCTGACCAGGGTGAGACAGGACAGGGGTCAAAGCCAGGCCTCAGTCCAATGATGTGTTATTATTACCCACTATCCGATATCCCCCCAGAGTCCTGACTAGGGTGAGACAGGACAGGGGTCAAAGCCAGGCCTCAGTCCAATGATGTGTTATTATTACCCACTATCCGATATCCCCCCAGAGTCCTGACCAGGGTGAGACAGGACAGGGGTCAAAGCCAGGCCTCAGTCCAATGATGTGTTATTATTACCCACAATCCGATATCCCCCCAGAGTCCTGACCAGGGTGAGACAGGACAGGGGTCAAAGCCAGGCCTCAGTCCAATGATGTGTTATTATTACCCACTATCCGATATCCCCCCAGAGTCCTGACCAGGGTGAGACAGGACAGGGGTCAAAGCCAGGCCTCAGTCCAATGATGTGTTATTATTACCCACTATCCGATATCCCCCCAGAGTCCTGACCAGGGTGAGACAGGACAGGGGTCAAAGCCAGGCCTCAGTCCAATGATGTGTTATTATTACCCACTATCCGATATCCCCCCAGAGTCCTGACCAGGGTGAGACAGGACAGGGGTCAAAGCCAGGCCTCAGTCCAATGATGTGTTATTATTACCCACTATCCGATATCCCCCCAGAGTCCTGACTAGGGTGAGACAGGACAGGGGTCAAAGCCAGGCCTCAGTCCAATGATGTGTTATTATTACCCACTATCCGATATCCCCCCAGAGTCCTGACCAGGGTGAGACAGGACAGGGGTCAAAGCCAGGCCTCAGTCCAATGATGTGTTATTATTACCCACAATCCGATATCCCCCCAGAGTCCTGACCAGGGTGAGACAGGACAGGGGTCAAAGCCAGGCCTCAGTCCAATGATGTGTTATTATTACCCACTATCCGATATCCCCCCAGAGTCCTGACCAGGGTGAGACAGGACAGGGGTCAAAGCCAGGCCTCAGTCCAATGATGTGTTATTATTACCCACTATCCGATATCCCCCCAGAGTCCTGACCAGGGTGAGACAGGACAGGGGTCAAAGCCAGGCCTCAGTCCAATGATGTGTTATTATTACCCACTATCCGATATCCCCCCAGAGTCCTGACCAGGGTGAGACAGGACAAGGGTCAAAGCCAGGCCTCAGTCCAATGATGTGTTATTATTACCCACTATCCGATATCCCCCCAGAGTCCTGACCAGGGTGAGACAGGACAGGGGTCAAAGCTAGGCCTCAGTCCAATGATGTGTTATTATTACCCACTATCCGATATCCCCCCAGAGTCCTGACTAGGGTGAGACAGGACAGGGGTCAAAGCCAGGCCTCAGTCCAATGATGTGTTATTATTACCCACTATCCGATATCCCCCCAGAGTCCTGACCAGGGTGAGACAGGACAGGGGTCAAAGCCAGGCCTCAGTCCAATGATGTGTTATTATTACCCACAATCCGATATCCCCCCAGAGTCCTGACCAGGGTGAGACAGGACAGGGGTCAAAGCCAGGCCTCAGTCCAATGATGTGTTATTATTACCCACTATCCGATATCCCCCCAGAGTCCTGACCAGGGTGAGACAGGACAGGGGTCAAAGCCAGGCCTCAGTCCAATGATGTGTTATTATTACCCACTATCCGATATCCCCCCAGAGTCCTGACCAGGGTGAGACAGGACAGGGGTCAAAGCCAGGCCTCAGTCCAATGATGTGTTATTATTACCCACTATCCGATATCCCCCCAGAGTCCTGACCAGGGTGAGACAGGACAAGGGTCAAAGCCAGGCCTCAGTCCAATGATGTGTTATTATTACCCACTATCCGATATCCCCCCAGAGTCCTGACCAGGGTGAGACAGGACAGGGGTCAAAGCCAGGCCTCAGTCCAATGATGTGTTATTATTACCCACTATCCGATATCCCCCCAGAGTCCTGACTAGGGTGAGACAGGACAGGGGTCAAAGCCAGGCCTCAGTCCAATGATGTGTTATTATTACCCACTATCCGATATCCCCCCAGATTCCTGACCAGGGTGAGACAGGACAGGGGTCAAAGCCAGGCCTCAGTCCAATGATGTGTTATTATTACCCACAATCCGATATCCCCCCAGAGTCCTGACCAGGGTGAGACAGGACAGGGGTCAAAGCCAGGCCTCAGTCCAATGATGTGTTATTATTACCCACTATCCGATATCCCCCCAGAGTCCTGACCAGGGTGAGACAGGACAGGGGTCAAAGCCAGGCCTCAGTCCAATGATGTGTTATTATTACCCACTATCCGATATCCCCCCAGAGTCCTGACCAGGGTGAGACAGGACAGGGGTCAAAGCCAGGCCTCAGTCCAATGATGTGTTATTATTACCCACTATCCGATATCCCCCCAGAGTCCTGACCAGGGTGAGACAGGACAAGGGTCAAAGCCAGGCCTCAGTCCAATGATGTGTTATTATTACCCACTATCCGATATCCCCCCAGAGTCCTGACCAGGGTGAGACAGGACAGGGGTCAAAGCCAGGCCTCAGTCCAATGATGTGTTATTATTACCCACTATCCGATATCCCCCCAGAGTCCTGACTAGGGTGAGACAGGACAGGGGTCAAAGCCAGGCCTCAGTCCAATGATGAGTTATTATTACCCACTATCCGATATCCCCCCAGAGTCCTGACCAGGGTGAGACAGGACAGGGGTCAAAGCCAGGCCTCAGTCCAATGATGTGTTATTATTACCCACAATCCGATATCCCCCCAGAGTCCTGACCAGGGTGAGACAGGACAGGGGTCAAAGCCAGGCCTCAGTCCAATGATGTGTTATTATTACCCACTATCCGATATCCCCCCAGAGTCCTGACCAGGGTGAGACAGGACAGGGGTCAAAGCCAGGCCTCAGTCCAATGATGTGTTATTATTACCCACTATCCGATATCCCCCCAGAGTCCTGACCAGGGTGAGACAGGACAGGGGTCAAAGCCAGGCCTCAGTCCAATGATGTGTTATTATTACCCACTATCCGATATCCCCCCAGAGTCCTGACCAGGGTGAGACAGGACAAGGGTCAAAGCCAGGCCTCAGTCCAATGATGTGTTATTATTACCCACTATCCGATATCCCCCCAGAGTCCTGACCAGGGTGAGACAGGACAGGGGTCAAAGCCAGGCCTCAGTCCAATGATGTGTTATTATTACCCACTATCCGATATCCCCCCAGAGTCCTGACTAGGGTGAGACAGGACAGGGGTCAAAGCCAGGCCTCAGTCCAATGATGTGTTATTATTACCCACTATCCGATATCCCCCCAGAGTCCTGACCAGGGTGAGACAGGACAGGGGTCAAAGCCAGGCCTCAGTCCAATGATGTGTTATTATTACCCACAATCCGATATCCCCCCAGAGTCCTGACCAGGGTGAGACAGGACAGGGGTCAAAGCCAGGCCTCAGTCCAATGATGTGTTATTATTACCCACTATCCGATATCCCCCCAGAGTCCTGACCAGGGTGAGACAGGACAGGGGTCAAAGCCAGGCCTCAGTCCAATGATGTGTTATTATTACCCACTATCCGATATCCCCCCAGAGTCCTGACCAGGGTGAGACAGGACAAGGGTCAAAGCCAGGCCTCAGTCCAATGATGTGTTATTATTACCCACTATCCGATATCCCCCCAGAGTCCTGACCAGGGTGAGACAGGACAGGGGTCAAAGCCAGGCCTCAGTCCAATGATGTGTTATTATTACCCACTATCTGATATCCCCCCAGAGTCCTGACCCTTCTGTTTCCACCACTGTGATATGACTGGGCGTGTGTATGGGTTTGTGTGTGCGTGCGTGAAGTCGCTGCCCAGTATCAACCTCCCAACCCAGCAGATTTGTGACAGCAACTCACTGTTTGAATTAAGAATAGCATTATATATAGAGCATTATAAACCGGGTAGTTCCTCCTCGGGCCATATTGCTTAATTATAAACCGGGTAGATCCTCCTCGGGCCTTATTGCTTAATTATAAACCGGGTAGTTTCTCCTCGGGCCTTATTGCTCAATTATAAACCGGGTAGATCCTCCTCGGGCCTTATTGCTTAATTATAAACCGGGTAGTTCCTCCTCGGGCCTTATTGCTTAATTATAAACCGGGTAGATCCTCCTCGGGCCTTATTGCTTAATTATAAACCGGGTAGATCCCCCTCGGGCCTTATTGCTTAATTATAAACCAGGTAGATCCTCCTCGGGCCTTATTGCTTAATTATAAACCGGGTAGATCCTCCTCGGGCCTTATTGCTTAATTATAAACCATGTAGATCCTCCTCGGGCCTTATTGCTTAATAATAAACCGGGTAGTTCCTCCTCGGACCTTATTGCTTAATTATAAACCGGGTAGATCCTCCTCGGGCCTTATTGCTTAATTATAAACCGGGTAGATCTCCCTCTGGCCTTATTGCTTAATTATAAACCATGTAGATCCTCCTCGGGCCTTATTGCTTAATTATAAACCAGGTAGATCCTCCTCTAGCCTTATTGCTTAATTATAAACCGGGTAGATCTCCCTCGGGCCTTATTGCTTAATTATAAACCGGGTAGATCCTCCTCGGGCCTTATTGCTTAATTATAAACCGGGTAGATCCTCCTCGGGCCTTATTGCTTAATTATAAACCGGGTAGATCCTCCTCGGGCCTTATTGCTTAATTATAAACCGGGTAGATCTCCCTCGGGCCTTAATGCTTAACTATATGTCAATAGTGTCGCAGTATATAACACATAACTCTACTTTTACATTTGCGCTTTAGGATAAAAATGGTATCGAACACCCAAATACAAGCTAAGTAATGTAGACGCTTAAGTGTTCAGAAGCATCCAGGTGTTTTGAGTCCATATTTGACCTAATATTGAGTCGGTGGTCATTTTTTGTTTCTATTCTGGATTTCTGAACTTTCTATTCCTTCACCTTTGATATTGATAATGAATCACCGTATCAGTCGGGAGCCGAACTGATAACACCAACACACTGTCTCACACTTGAGACTGCATGAGACTGCATTAGACTGCATGTTTAAAGATGGCTGCAAAACTGACGTCATTTGGGTGATAGTGTTGATTAGAATCATATCAAAGCCAGGGGTTATCAAGTGTGATCAGCTCGGCTCCCCATCGCTGTGGTGCTTTGTTGAGGACAGGATATGAGAGACGGAGTAATATGTGCTCAGCACCTCCGAAAGTACAAGTAGCGGCGTCTGCGAATGGGCTGCCATGTCAATAATGTGATCTAATAACCAGGGTTTATAACCACCTCAGTCACCCAGTGTAGTTAACTAAATGAGCCCTGTAGTTAACTAAATGAGCCCTGTAGTTAACTAAATGAGCCCTGTAGTTAACTAAATGAGCCCTGTAGTTAACTAAATGAGCCCTGTAGTTAACTAAATGAGCCCTGT
>NC_092151.1:7354085-7356585 GCF_045791955.1 Oncorhynchus clarkii lewisi | reverse complement strand
CGAATTAAATGGGAGGAGGGACATCTTGCTTCAAATGGTGTCAGATTTCACATCTTGCTTCATACAGGCAGAAGAGACACACTCCTGTGTCTGGGAGAATCAGATCCACCGTTCAATGCAAGCTATTTCGATCTATGGTGCCCACAGATTGATTTATAGCTGAAAGTGTCAGTCAAAACCGGTACCAAAACCAGGTCCTCTAATCAGGGAAGGTGCTAAGGTGCTCCAAAATCTTGTCCCATAGTTTTTTGTCATTTATCTTGTTTTAGTATTTTTTCAGCTGAGCAGTCTGACTTGTTCGCCACCTTTTATAGCATCATTTGTTTGAACCATAAACATTTTCAATTCATCATCGATCCAGAGGGCTCTGATAGTTCTCCCAGTTCTTGTTTCTAGTTTCATTTTATAAATCTCCCAAGTGCTGCATCAGGATCCTCTTACTTGTACACATCAGACCAACATACATGTTTTGCATCTTAAACAAAAGAATCCTGAGAAAACATTTAGTATGATCTCTTATAAATAACTTTAGGCCTTTGGTACTTTGGCTTTCCTTGTTATTGCCACAATGTTATGGTCACAACACAACTGATATTGCTTTGGAGCAAAGCTCTGCAGCATTAGTGAATATACTGTGCATTCAGAAGGTATTCAGATCTCTTTTACTTTTTCCACACGTTACAGCCTTATTCTGAAATTAATTAAATAATCCCCCCCCCTCATCAATCTACACACAATACCCCATAATGACAAAGCAAAAAGATGTTTAGACATTTTTGCAAATGTATTAAAAATAAATAAATATCACATTTACATAAGTATTCAGACCCTTTACTCAGTACTTTGTTGAAGCACCTTTGGCAGCGATTACAGCCTCAAGTCTTCTTGGGTATGACACTACATGCTTGGCACACCTGTATTTGGGGAGTTTCTCCTATTCTTCTCTGCAGATCCTCTCAAGCTCTGTTTGTTGGTCTGATGTGTTGGATGGGGAGCGTTGCTGCACAGCTATTTAAAAGTCTCTCCAGAGATGTTCGATCAGGTTCAAATCCGGGCTCTGGCTGGGACACTCAAGGACATTCAGAGACTTGTCCCAAAGCCACTCCTGCGTTGTCTTGGCTGTGAGCTCAGGGTCGTTGTCCTGTTGGAAGATGAACCTTCGCCCCAGGCTGAGGTCCCGAGTGCTCTGGAGCAGGTTTTCACCAAGGATCTCTCTTTACTTTGCTCCATTTATCTTTCCCTTGATCCTGACTAGTCTCCCAGTCCCTGCCGCTGAAAAACATCCCACAGCATGATGCAGCCACCACCATGCTTCACTGTAGGGATGGTGCCAGGTTTCCTCCAGACATGACACTTGGCATTCAAGCCAAAGAGTTCAATTTTGGTTTCATCAGACCAGAGAATCTTGTTTCTCATGGTTTGAGAGTCTTTAGGTGTCTTTTGTCAAACTCCAAGCGGGCTGTCAGGTGCCTTTTACTGAGGAGTGGCTTCCATCTGGCCACTCTACCATAAAGGCCTGATTGGTGGACGGCTGTAGAGATGGTTGTCCTGCTGGAAGGTTCTCCCATCTCCACAGAGGAAATCTAGAGCTCATATCAGAGTGACCATCAGGTTCTTGGTAACCTCTCTGACCAAGCCCCTTCTCCCCCAATTGCTCAGATAGGCCAGGCAGCAGGCTCTAGGAAGAGTCTTGTTGGTTTCAAACTTCTCCCATTTAAGAATGATGGAGGCCACTGTGTTCTTGGGGACCTTCAATGCTGCTCCTCGACACAATCCTGTCTCTGAGCTCTACGGACAATTCCTTCGACCTCGTGGTTTGGTTTTTGCTCTGACATGCACTGTCAACTGTGGGACCTTATATAGACAGGTATGTGCCTTTCCAAATCATGTCCAATCAATAGAATTTACCACAGGTGGACTCCAATCAAGTTGTACAAACATCTCAAGGATGATCAATGGAAACAGGATGCACCTGAGCTCAGTTTCCAGTCTCATAGCAAAGGGTCTGAATACTTATGTAAATAAGGTATTTCAGTTTTTTTATTTGTAATAAATTTGCAAAAAAATTCTAAAAACCTGTTTTCGCTTTGTCATTATGGGGTATTGTGTGTAGATTGATGAGGAAAAACAAAGAATTTAATCAATTTTAGAATAAGTCTGTAACGTAAGAAGATGTGGTCAAATTCAAGGGGTCTGAACACTTTTGGAAAGCACTCTATGATCAATACAAGAGGATGTCACAGATTCAACACTAGTGGTCTACAATCTAGTTGGTTCAGTGATAACCTGGATCATATCACAGGCATTAGTCACAGTTAGAAGCTTCCTCTTGAGAGAACAGCTAGTTGCTAACCAGTCAATGTTCAGGTCACTCAGAAAATAGACCTCTCTGTTAACAACAGAGAACATCTAACACCACACACATATTCTCCAGATACTGACTGTTAGCACTTGGTGCTCTACAGCAGCACCCTGAAAGAAGAGGCTTCAGATGAGGCAG